>NC_092764.1:33474879-33477379 GCF_047496795.1 Chiloscyllium punctatum
CGAGAGAGAGCGAGAGAGAGCGAGAGAGAGCGAGAGAGAGAGCGAGAGAGAGAGCGAGAGAGAGAGCGAGAGAGAGAGCGAGAGAGAGCGCGCGAGAGCGAGAGCGAGAGCGAGCGCGCGAGAGCGCGAGAGCGAGAGAGCGAGCGAGAGCGCGAGAGAGAGAGAGCGCGAGAGAGAGAGCGCGAGAGAGAGAGCGCGAGAGAGCGAGAGCGAGAGAGAGCGAGAGAGAGCGCGCGAGAGCGAGAGAGAGAGAGAGCGCGAGAGAGCGAGAGCGCGAGAGAGAGCGCGCGAGAGCGAGAGAGAGCGAGAGAGAGCGCGCGAGAGCGAGAGAGAGCGCGCGAGAGCGCGAGAGAGAGCGCGCGAGAGCGAGAGAGAGCGCGCGAGAGCGAGAGAGAGCGCGCGAGAGCGAGAGAGAGCGCGCGAGAGCGAGAGAGAGCGCGCGAGAGCGAGAGAGAGCGCGCGAGAGCGAGAGAGAGCGCGCGAGAGCGAGAGAGAGCGCGCGAGAGCGAGAGAGAGCGCGCGAGAGCGAGAGCGAGAGAGCGCGAGAGAGAGAGAGCGCGCGAGAGAGAGAGAGCGCGAGAGAGAGAGAGCGCGAGAGAGAGAGAGCGCGAGAGAGAGAGAGCGCGAGAGAGAGAGCGAGAGAGAGAGAGCGCGAGAGAGAGAGCGAGAGAGAGCGAGAGAGCGAGAGAGAGCGAGAGAGAGCGAGAGAGAGCGAGAGAGAGCGAGAGAGAGCGCGCGAGAGCGAGAGCGAGAGAGCGAGAGAGAGCGCGCGAGAGCGAGAGAGCGAGAGAGCGCGAGAGCGAGAGAGCGCGAGAGAGAGAGAGCGCGAGAGAGAGAGAGCGCGAGAGAGAGAGAGCGCGAGAGAGAGAGAGCGCGAGAGAGAGAGAGCGCGAGAGAGAGAGAGCGCGAGAGAGAGAGAGCGCGAGAGAGAGAGAGCGCGAGAGAGAGAGAGAGAGAGAGCGAGAGAGAGCGAGAGAGCGAGAGAGAGAGAGCGCGAGAGAGAGAGCGAGAGAGAGAGAGCGCGAGAGAGAGAGCGAGAGAGAGCGAGAGAGCGAGAGAGAGCGAGAGAGAGCGAGAGAGAGCGAGAGAGAGCGCGCGAGAGCGAGAGCGAGAGAGCGAGAGAGAGCGCGCGAGAGCGAGAGAGCGAAGCGCGAGAGAGAGAGAGCGCGAGAGAGAGAGAGCGCGAGAGAGAGAGAGAGAGCGCGAGTAGAGAGAGAGAGCGCGAGAGAGAGAGAGCGCGAGAGAGAGAGAGCGCGAGAGAGAGAGAGCGAGAGAGAGAGAGCGAGAGAGCGAGAGAGAGCGAGAGAGAGCGAGAGAGAGCGAGAGAGAGCGCGCGAGAGCGAGAGCGAGAGAGCGAGAGAGAGCGCGCGAGAGAGAGAGAGAGCGAAGCGCGAGAGAGCGAGAGAGCGAGAGAGAGCGCGCGAGAGCGAGAGCGAGAGAGAGAGCGAGCGAGCGAGAGCGAGCGCGAGAGAGCGCGCGGAGAGCGAGAGAGAGCGCGCGAGAGCGAGAGAGAGCGCGAGAGAGCGCGAGAGAGCGCGAGAGAGCGCGAGAGAGCGCGAGAGAGCGCGAGAGAGCGAGAGAGAGCGAGAGAGAGCGAGAGAGAGCGAGAGAGCGCGAGAGAGCGAGAGAGAGCGCGAGAGAGCGAGAGAGAGCGCGAGAGAGCGCGAGAGAGCGAGAGAGAGCGAGAGAGAGCGAGAGAGAGCGCGAGAGAGCGCGAGAGAGCGAGAGAGAGCGAGAGAGAGCGAGAGAGAGCGCGAGAGAGCGAGAGAGAGCGAGAGAGAGCGAGAGAGAGCGCGAGAGAGCGAGAGAGAGCGCGCGAGAGCGAGAGAGAGCGCGCGAGAGCGAGAGAGAGCGCGCGAGAGCGAGAGAGAGCGAGAGAGAGCGAGCGAGAGCGAGAGAGAGCGAGAGAGAGCGAGCGAGAGCGAGAGAGCGAGAGAGAGCGAGCGAGAGCGAGAGAGCGAGAGAGAGCGCGCGAGAGGGAGAGAGCGAGAGAGAGCGCGCGAGAGCGAGAGAGCGAGAGAGAGCGCGCGAGAGCGAGAGAGCGAGAGAGAGCGCGCGAGAGCGAGAGAGCGAGAGAGAGCGCGCGAGAGCGAGAGAGCGAGAGAGAGCGCGCGAGAGCGAGAGAGCGAGAGAGCGCGCGCGAGAGCGAGAGAGCGAGAGAGAGCGCGCGAGAGCGAGAGAGAGCGCGCGAGAGCGAGAGAGCGAGAGGAGAGCGCGCGAGAGCGAGAGAGAGCGCGCGAGAGCGCGAGAGCGAGAGAGAGCGCGCGAGAGCGCGAGAGCGAGAGAGAGCGCGCGAGAGCGCGAGAGCGAGAGAGAGCGCGCGAGAGCGCGCGAGAGCGAGAGAGAGCGCGCGAGAGCGCGAGAGCGAGAGAGAGCGCGCGAGAGCGAGAGAGAGCGCGCTGAGAGCGAGAGAGAGCGCGCGAGAGCGAGAGAGAGCGCGCGAGAGCGAGAGGAGAGCGAGAGAGAGCGCGCGAGAGCGCGAGAGCGAGAGAGAGCGCGC